>NC_044366.1:1447500-1452500 GCF_007364275.1 Archocentrus centrarchus
GCCAGCTCTGACGGCGCCGCTGTGCACTGCACCCGCAGCATGTCCTGACACCTAGTGGACAGAAGAGGCAGCACATCCTTCAGTCCTGAAACAGAGGGGGTTAAATGACACTGACAGGTTATTACAGTGAAACACCTGTGCTTAAATACCTGTGCACAGTTAATGTGCTGCAGGACCTGCTCTGAACCACACTGGATGTGGGTGTACCAGGTGGCTCTTTTTATGGGGGGCACACATTGAGGCGATGGCCCACATTTTAATCATCAGTATTCAGCGGTCCAGCTTTCATCCAGAGAAACTGTGTCACTGTGGGTGACGGAGTGGAAGATTAGCAGGAGGCGGTCTTTGGAGATTTTGTTCATTTCCTTTCAGGCAGAAAACAAACTGAGTTCAGATCAAATGTGTGTTCAGTGTTTTTGTCCTCGACATCATCAGAGCCTCCATCAGCCGATGAAGATGAGATCTCCTCATGTGGACGCAGTTCTCGGTCACCCTTTGACCCCATGTGATCGGTGTTTTTGTGGTTTCTCCCCTGCAGAAACAAACCTTTAAATTAGGACTGACTAATGATGAAAATGATTCATGTGTTTGGTTGCTGCTAAATTCACTGTAACAATAAAACAGAGTGAAAAACCATCTTTACATTCACAGCAGTTACTTTTGATGGATTTACAGAGCGCTCTAAATCCTCCAGGGTCACCGGGGGGGGCTGTCATAGGCTGAGAGGTGGGGAACACCTGTACAGGTTACCAGCCTGTCGCAGGACTAACACGCACTCACATTCACACCTGTGAGTGAATGAATTTAGAGTGACCAGTTAACCTAACCCCACTAACTGCATGTCTGTGGGCTGTGGGAGGAAACCGGAGAACCCACACAGACAGAACATGTGGTGGATTCAAACCCAGGACCTTCTTGCTGTGAGGCAGCAGTGCTGACCGCTGTGCCGCCCCACCCTCAAACAGTGTGGAGTTTGTCAGCGTTGTGTGCAGACTGAAACAGAATGAACCGTTTCAGTCACACTCACCTCCACCTGTCAGTGCTTCAGACACTCTAGTGACCCTCAGGCTGTGGCACACACCCCTCTGTGTGTGTGTGTGTGTGTGTGTGTGTGTGTGTGTGTGTGTGTGTGTGTGTGTGTGTGTGACTGCTGTGACAGCTGTGATCGATGCTCAGGTGAGCTGTTAGCGTTTCTGAGGGGAGGAAGTCGGCTGTGATGGCGTCTCCTCGATGTGTTGGTGTGTTTGGGGTGGGACGGGCTGATGATCAGTGTGTCATCGGCACTCAGACTCTGTCCTGTGTTCAGGACATGGGGGGGGGGTCACACAGAGATGGCTCGATAATTAAAACTGCAGGAAGCACACACTGCACGCCTTTCCTCAGCACACTGAGTGGTTCAGATGTGATCAGGATCACATCTGGGCTCTTAGAGATGATGATGTGTTCATCGTTCTGGCTGCGTGTCTCTGGCTCAGGATGAGCTCGTCTCAGTCTCCGGGCTAAGGCTGCACTGCTCAGCTGGAAAAAGGCGGCTTGGATCTCCCTTAAGTGAAGGAGTTTAAGTGAGTCCTGTGGGTCTCGTTCATGAGTGGAGAAGGTGATCTGCAGAGGGGAGGATGCTGTACAGGTGCATTCTGGTAAAGAAGAGCCCATCTATGCTCCTGCCCTCACACATGAGGCTGTGGGGAGTGACAAAGAATGAGATCATCTGCACCATCATAATGAGCTTCCTCTGAAGGTCGCCCGGGCTCTCCCTCAGAGACAGGGTGAGGAGCTCGGTCAGAGAGGAGGGGCTCGGAGCAGAGCTGCTGCTCCTACACACCAAAAGGAGCCAGCTGAGGTGGTTTGGGCTTCTGACTAGGAACGCCTCCTAGGTGAGATTTTTCAGGCAGGAGGAGACCCCCCAGGGGAGACCCGGGACATGCTGGAGAGGTTACATCTCAGCTCTCTTGTGGAGAACTGGAGGCTGGATGAGGGAGCTCTGAGCGTCTCTGCTGCCCCTGAGACCTGAATCAGGATAATCATCAGAAAAAGGAAGGATGGTCATTTTGTTTCTGAGCCTGAAAAATATCGTTAGAGCTTCATGGTTTAGTCCTGCAGGTCTGTGTGAGGGCTGCTGGTGATCGTACAGGAGCTGTGCTCAGACCCCTCCCTGTTTTTAAAGCCTTTAGTCCGGCAGCATCAGCAGTGATGTTACTGTGACACACACACGTCTCGGGGAGAGGGCTGTTAGCCTGGTGGTGTGTCGGAGCCACACACACCCTGCCGGTCAGCGATGCCTGAAGAAAGCGAGCGTGTGTGTTAGAGGCTGCAGCCGAGACATGCTGAAGAAGCTGATGTGCAAGAAAATCTGCCCTCGTAAGAGCGACGCATTCATCTGTCCTCTCCTCATCCTCGCTCTGCACGGCTTCCTGTCTGTCTGCTCGCTCTGCTCTCTGCGTCTGCCAACCTGTTGCTTTTTGTCCTCGTCGTGTTTTGTGTTTCTTGGTGAGGATGATGATGTTCGTGCAGGGAGCTGTTAGTGAGGATGAAGCTGCTGCTTTGTGTTTTTGTGTTTCCTGTGTCAGTTTGTTTTGTGGCTCCGATGATGGAAGAAACGATTCATTTCTGTGAACGTCCTCAGAGAGCGATCATGATCCAGGCTGCAAACGCCGCCTTTACCTCCGTGCCTCAGCCCCCCCCAATCCCTCGTGTGAGTGGTCAGATGGATTAAAGCGTGCACAGATACATGCACCACCTGACAGGCTGCACTTTCCCCCTGAGAGGTCATCCAGAGATGACTCAGGGCTGAGCATGATGTCAGCATCTGAACGATGACTGGACGGCGATTTATTGATCCTTACAGGAAATGATTCTCAGGGTCACGCAGCTTAAAGCAGCTGCAGCCTTTTTTCATTTCTTCTTCTTGTTTTGCAGATAAGAACTTCGAGGATGAGGACTCTGTGGACGGAGGCCGGTCCTCCTCCTCCTCCTCCTCCAAAGCGCCTCCCAGTGGCAGGAGGACCGTCGTGAGCTCCGTTAGAAGGCCCAGCTCGGCCACCGCAGCGAAGCCGACAGGTGAGGGAGGGGTTCGGTCCGGCTCAGTGTAATAAGTAACTCTGCAGATTTCAATGAACAGTAACTCCCATGATAATAAAGGCTGTGTCACGGCAGGTTAACCCTCCGGCAGCCGAGCTGAGCTCTGAGTCTTTGTATTTCATACAGAAATCTTTAACATCAGTTTCAGTTATTTTTATTGATTGTTAAAATCCCCAAAATAGATGAAAATCAGACCCCATTCATGCCTCTGTCTGCAGTGAACCATTACTGCCTGATCTGCTCGGTATCCTGTGGTTAGAGTTTAAAATGCTGCTGAGTATCATTTAAAGTTTCTTATTTTCCCTCCAAAGGTAAAGAAGCTGCTGCTGGTGCTGTTGATGAGGAGGATTTCATTAAAGCCTTTGAAGACGTGCCCTCAGTCCAGGTAAGCTGGCCCGTGTTACCGTGGTTACCCAGGGGGCGTGGCTCCAGGAGCAGTAGAGGTGATTGAGCCACACCTTTGGCTCATGATTGTCACAGTCTCAGCACAGCAGCCGTATTATTGGTCAGATATTTGCATTAAGCACAAACAGGGTTACAGCTGCTATCAGGGTCGCCATCCACCTGTCAGAGAGGCCACGCCCATAATAATGCATTTGAACAGGTGAGTTATAGAAACATCCTCTCCCATACAGCTGTTATAAAGGGGGAAATTATCCACAGAGACCAGAACAGTTTCTGTATCAGACTGTTGATTTAACATGGGAGTCTATGGGGGCTGACTCACTGCTGCCTCTGCTGGACACCAGAGGAACTGCAGCTTCACCATTATGATACAAGTCCTGATAACACCTGTTCCCATCATGCTGTGCACAGATCTACTCCAACAGAGAGCTCGAGGACCAGCTGACCAAGATCAGAGAAGTGCTGTCTGACGACAAACATGACTGGGAGCACCGAGTGGTGGCGGTGAGCCTCTGAAAGCACACACACACACACACACACACACACACATATGAAATGGATGTACTTGAATGTGACTTTCTTTCTTGCTCCTCTGTAGCTGAAGAAGGTGCGTTCGCTCATGTTGGCGGGGGCCACTGATTATGAAGGTTTCCCTCAGCAGCTTCGACTCCTGGAGGCTCCCTTTAAGCTGTCAGCTAAAGACCTGCGCTCCCAGGTGGTCCGCGAGGCGTGCATCACACTGGGGTGAGATGAGGAGACCGCACTGCCCGAGATTAAAAAATAACTCAGCTTCAAAACAATGCCCTTAAATTATTTAGCATTTATAAAGCCGGTGATGAACAACGTGACCTGTGTTCAGAACAATAAGTGAAACTGCATAATTTCCACATACAGTGAGTCTGCTGATATAAGGGTTTGTACGGGTGCTGGAAATCCTTGGAAATGCTTGGATTTTAAATATTGTCCTTTCAAGGTTTGAAAAGTGCTTGAATTATGAACCCTGTATTATACGTACACGATGATTTATGGACCAGAACTGGAGTTGTTGTTGATTGCATACTTTACAAAGCCGTCCAGTGGGTGGGTCAGTTATGGTCAGCTGACCTCAGGGATTAAAGGGTTGGAATCTGAAGCATTCGCCACCAGGGGGCAGAGTTCCAACAGGGGGCGTGCTTTGTTTTTCTGTTTACCTTTGGGTTGCTTTTCAGCCCCACCCCTTCCTGCCTGAGCTTTGACCTTTTTAACCCGCCTCAAACGAGACTGCGCCCTCTTCACTCACTGCACCATCTTGTGGTTCAGACTGGTATTACAAGGCCCTGTTTTAGCTTTGGTTTTAGCTTTGGTGTAAAAATGAAGTCACAGCTGCTGTTTCTTCAGATTTTGTTGAAGCTTTCTTTCATTTTGGAAGTTTTTTTATCATTTCTAAACACAAGAATGAACAACATGCACCTTAAAAACTTAGATATCTTTCTATTTGTAGATGTCTGTAGTCTATTATAATTTTTAAATTAATAAAT
>NC_044366.1:1457500-1492500 GCF_007364275.1 Archocentrus centrarchus
CAGTGACATCGATGTCAACGCCGCCTCCAGCGCCAAGTCTCGCCTGTCCACTGTTCCCGCCTCCTCGCCGTTCAGCTCTGCGGCCGCTCTTCCCCCGGGGTCCTACGCCTCTTTAGGTAACCCTCTGTCCTCCTGACCCGCTCTGAGCAGAGAGGAAGACTTTCTGTCGTTAAGTCGCTCACACCCAGAATCTTCTAATGTCTTAAACTGAATCGGTCTCTAACTGTGGACAAACCTCCGGCCCCCATAAATATGCACGAGGAGGCGCGTAACAAAGCACATGATTCAGCCAATGACTGAAGAGCATGCAGAGCCGTGACTCCATATGATTCTGCTGAGCAGGGGAAGTTAGGAACGCCTCACTTCCTGTTTGAAGTTTGCGTGAGAGAACAGCCTTCAGCGCCTGTCACCGTTTTATTTAACAGTGTATAATAGAGATGCACTGATGACACGTTTCTGACCTCGGCCAATCAGGAGATAATAAAACACTGATGTTGAAGGCACAGCTTTTCTTTACTAACACAGATGAACTGGTGTGTATATAACACTGTAATTACACCTCCAAAACACGAGGTGGCAGTGTGTCAGAGTGGAGCCAATAAATCAGCAGTAAATGTTAATATTGATTTAGGGCTCTACAGGATGCACTGCAGTAATGGTTACAGTTAATGTGCAGCAGTCAGTTTCTGGACAGGTGAATGGCAGGTTTCAGGTGTATCACAGCCAGAGGGGGTAGCCCCTGTGACCCCATGATTTCCACCCATAGCTCGGTTAATATGGCAGCAGTCACGTTTCACGGGGGCGTGATGTTTGAGGGGCAGACTGAGGCTCGTCCACGTTATCGTGAGAACTAATTAAGCCAAAGTTTAGAGCCAGTTCTGAATAAAGCGATTAAAGCCCGTCATCATCGTGAGCTATTGAAGCATTTCTCCTGTAATCAGTGGCTTTTATGGAGCTGCCTGGGAATATTAATGATGCTCATGTTGTCATTAGACTGTTCTGTCAACAGGAACTGTTTAAATCCTGCGCTGACACCTCACACAGATTGATTGGTTGAGGCTGAGTGGCCCCCTGCTGTGACGGCAGCCTGTTTAAGCTAATGGGGGAAGTTGAAGCCACGCCCTCCCGACAGATTAGATATGGACTGTAATCTTTACCCCCATCACAAACTTCTCCCGCTGCCTCGTTCTCCTCCAGCGAGTCCCCGTGGCTCCATAATGACCGTTACTAATAATGATGAGGCCCCTGCTCACCCACTCACGCCTGTTGCTGCTTCAATTGCTACTAACGTCTTCCTCTGTGCCTCTCCTCCCCCTCGCTGCTGCACCGCCTTTCTTTAATGCCCCATAGATGGCACTCCTGGTAAAAGCGATGGTAAGGACTGTGTGTGTGTATGTGTGTGTGTGTGTGAGTGTTTCTCTCTGTCAGGTGTCACAATGTTTACATTTCCTCTTCATCTGCTCTCTTTTCCTCTCTTTATCCCTCTGAGTAGTCTTCAGTTTTGTGGGCCTCTGCATGGACTGTCTGCATGGATGTCCTTCTGACTGTGACCGGGTCACTGCATGAAAAATCAATCATCTGACCCCCACAATCAGATCAGCCTTAGTCTGCTAGATCTGACCTTCATGCTATGAATATTTTCAAAGTACATAAAGGGGGGGGGGTCTTTTTTGTTCATAAGTTTATCAGATGTCCACATGAAATTTTCAGAGCTGAACAACATGTTTAAAAACTGCAGCTAAATTAATCTCACAGCTGAGAGTCGCAGCCTTAAAATATGATGAAATGATTTGAACCCAGATGACTCGAGGCTGGAAGATGAGCCTCGGACTCTTGGTGTGGGTGTAAAACTGATCTGGTGTCAGTTTTTTTAACTGTGTTTCAGCCCTGAAAGCTTCGTGTGGATCTGCTGAACCTGTGAAGACCCACAGATGCAGTTTGAGGTCCTTTAACTCAGCAAATATTCATAGTGTGAAGGCGTCACGAAGTTCACTGAAGTTCACTGAAGGAACTCAGCTGGTTTTGAGCTTTTCAGAGTTGGTTGATTTTATATGGAATGACCCAGGTGACCCACGAGCAGCAGGTGACTCCACTGTGACTGTTACTGAAGTGTGCTGCTGTAGACACGGCGCTGCGAGGCGTCGGGAACTAAACGGGTTCACGGTTTGATTTCCTGTCAGGTGATCATCTTCAGAGCTGCTGCTCACGGTGCCACTCACAGGTTTGGGCTCGCTTTAAGAAGTCCTCCTGTTGTTTAAGGCTAATGAAAAAAGTCCCAAATGGAAAAATAACTTTTAATGTGTTTAAAAAAGATGGCGGGAAGAAACACGCCACAATATGAAGCGAGGAGGAAAAGGAAGGAAGTAAAAACAACCTTCAGAATAAATCAGGAAGTAAAGAGGGACCAGGACCAGACTCACAATTTATTAAGCTGCATCCACAGACTGCACAGGACCATCGCACAGACACACACCTGCCAATCAGAGCTCAGTAACATCAAATCCCACAAAAACTGGAGCTCAGACTTCTTACTTTTGGCACATATTTGCAGGTATCCACCTGTCAGTCAAAGAGGCCACGCCCTAATGAGGTCATCTGAGACTGGTGGACCTTAAGTAGCTTCAGGCAGTAAGCGCCGGCGGCTCGGAGACGTGATCAGAGCTGCAGCCGGTCTGAGCCTGCAGCGGATGCTCAGCGTGGCAGCGGCGGTCCAGTGTAACACCTGGAACTGTGCAATAATCATTCAGCCTTCATCCAGAGGCACACTGACAGGAAAGAGTGTCCAAAAAGGTCCTGTGTGATGTTCCACAGCAGACATCAGTGGAGTCATTAGTGTCTGCAAAGTTTTACCGTCTGCTGTAAATGCTGATGGATCTGTGAGGAGAGAGCGTATACGGGGGGGTCTGTTTTTAGCATCCTGTCTCCTCCCCGGATCACCGTCACCGTGTTTCAGGCGCGCTGTGAGAGCTCGCTTCAGATGTTGGAGCTCAGTTGGTTTTTGCCCATAACTGATGGTTCATTCAGTGAACCTTCACCTCACATTTTCTCACAGGCCTTAGAGGTGAGAGCGGTGAAGCATTTTTATCGAGGACAAACATCTCCAGGAGACAGTTTGGATGGGAAGATGTTTCTTTAGGATTCATTCTCAGACTTTGGTAAAAAGTGTGTTTCTCAGCACTCGCTGAGCATCGTTAGCATTGGTCTCTGCAGCTGTTTACAGCTGGCCTTTCAGCTCACGGTCCCATGACTCGTTCTGATGTTCCAAGCTCGGAGAACATTTGGTAAAATCCCAAAGTCACAGTTCAGGCTGCTCAGAGCGGAGGGGGTCTGCATCATTTAAGCTGGACGCCGCCCGCAGCTCTTCAGCTCTTTGAATTATGAAGGCTGATAAAGTTTTCACTGGCACCATACACAATGTTTCCTCCACTTTGTGGAGTATGTGTGCGTACATCAGAGGATCTCCATCCAACAGCAGCATGAACGATGTTCACAGTGTGAAATATGAGGTGAGGTCCAAGTGTTTCACAGAGGGGTGGATCCCACAGTAGGGACATGTCAGTCACAAGGGAGCCCCGCCTTAAAGCATCCCCTGCTTCCTGCTCCTTTCTGACTCTGATTGGTCCATCGTTTCCAACATGAAACAAGACTGAGACCATAAACTCATCAGGAAAGTGTTTACTGAGCTCAGCAACCAGGCTTATTGTTAGAAGCAGAGGAGGCGCCCCCTGCTGGACAAAAGAGAATCCAAATACCCTCCCACTGATTACCCCGACCCTGCTGAACCCTGTCTGCTTCAGTGAGAGTAACTCCGACCCTGGATGAAGGCAACTAAATGTAATCACAGGAAGGAAAACCTTCAGGACTGGAAGGTAATTTAATTCCAGCAGAATTACTAAACAAGCAAAGCGAGTTCGCCGCGATTCACCGGAGAGACGCAGCCGTTTAACACAGGGACCCAAAACATTACAGACAGAAACCCAGTGAGCACTGATTCCTGATGAGAAGCACAGGCTGACACTGAGCTCTGCAGTGAGGCCATCGGGGTGGGAGGGGGTGGGACAGAGGAAGCAGAGCTCAGAGATCTTTCTTACTTCTCTTCTTTGCTCATGAAAGTAAAGAACCAGCATATTTCCTAATGAAATATAGGATTCCTGAGTCCATGATTTTAAAGGGACGTTGGAGTGGTTCCCGTTGGGTGGCAGCTCTGTGCAGAGGCGAGCTCTGGACTCAGGAACATCTTTCCTGTGGGTCACAGCAGACACTGAGAACTCTGCAGATGCTGACAGAACCACGTCTGTCGGTCCCCTTCATGTGTTCCCCCCCAGCCAGGTCTGCCTCATTCTGTCTGCTCAGACTCCTCCCCCAGCGTCAGTCCAGGGCTGCTTTCAACCTCCATCAGTCACTCACATCACCCCCCCGCTCTTTTTTCTTTTCATGCAGGTCGTGTTCGCACAAGGAGGCAGAGCTCAGGCAGCGTGGGCGGAGCCAGCACATCGGTGGTGGACAGCAGGGGGCGAAGTCGGGCCAAAGTGGTGTCACAGTCGCAGCGTATGTACAGACACACACACACACACACACACACACAGTGCTGTTACAGTGAGATGTGAGTGTGGAGCTCATTAAGCAGCATCTGCAGAGCGCTGCTGTGACATCATCACACACGCTGCTGCTTCTGTGCACACCTGTACTTTGGTGCATGTGTGCCTCCATGCATGCACGCTTTGTTGCTTTTGTGTTATTTGGGTGTTTGTGTGTTGTGGTATCTTTGTGCGTTGCTGAGATCTGCGAGCTCACAGCTAACATGTCCACAGCCACCCAGAGTGCATGCTGGGTACAAATCAGTGAACATAACCCCTTCTGTCTCATTCTGACCGTTCTCGATCTCCACCCTGTCCTGCCTATCGCTTCCATCACCCAGGATCCAGATCAGCCAATCCCATCAGTGGTAAGGCCTCAGCTTCATCCAATCACAAGAGAGACGCCTCACCCGTCACGCCTGACTTACAGCACTGCGCTAAATCTACGCTGTAGCCTAACCCCCCCCACCCCATCATTGTGAAACTGCAAAAATGTAATTTTAGAAAATCAGTTAAAAAGAATTTTAGTAAACAAGCATTTAGAATTTACCCACAATGCACTTTTGTTCTCCAGTGAATGGAGTGAAGACTCTGTTCCTGTGCAGTTTATTCAAACCATCACAGCTGCTCAGAATCACCCAGATTTGGTCTTTAGACTCTTGGAGGTGCTTAAATGTAGTTTCAGCCCCTCCAGTATTTCATGTACTTGAAAAATAACAGAAGATTTTGACCCTCCTGTGTAATCTGAGGGCCTCTGAGAGGTTTCATAGTGTGGAGGTAAAATGATGAGCTGGTTCTGAGGCTGTCAGGGGGACCTTTTTCAGTCCTGGAGGGACTCTAACCCCTCAGAGAAATTAACTGTCCAACACAGACAGTTCACTGTGACTCAGTCTGACTGTGGTCAGTGAACGCATCAGCAAAAAGCAGCGATTCAGCGCAGTAACGAAGTCCAGCCGGAGCTCTGCTCCTGCCAGCGTCTGCATGTCTCACCCTCAGCTGCTGCTGTTTCACTGTGGAACGTGTTGTGTGTTCACGGCTAGTTAGAACCAGTGTCTCCCACCTCCACCCCATCCCACACCTCCACTTTCCACCCCACCCCTTTACTCTCCACCCCGTCCACTACCCTCCCCCTTCCACCCTCCACACGTGCAAGCTGTAAAATCTGTTTTTGCTCGTTGAACCTTGGAGTGACCGAGCAGCCTCTGTGATGGTTAAAGAGCGTTTCCCTCCTCCTGGTGGTTTTTACAGGAATTGGTTCATTGGTGTTGTGAGGATCAAAGATCTGTTAAGTTTTTTTAACATTAATTTGTTGGTAATTATTCCAGTCAGGCTTCTCATTGGCAGATATTTCAGTGATCTGAATATTTTCAGTGTTTTTGCAGAAAATCTTCCCCGTCTGCAGATCCTGAAACAGCCTGACAGCTTAAACGATCCTGTAATGCAGCATTCACTCAAACACATTCAGTTTGAACCTGGATTCCTGAAACAAAGGAAATGAGATCTGTGAGCAGGGACAGAAAAATGTTAGACGGTCGTAGAGAAGAAAAAAAAAAGGATTCCTGTGTGAAATGATGACCCCAGCTGGTGGTTTTACTGGCTAACAGCTCGGTCACTTGATGGTTTGATTTTACTGTCTGTGAGTTCTCACTGTGATTCAGCTCTGAAGAGAACTCGTCATGATGATCAGATTTACTGGCTGCACTGACCCCGCAGTGACCTCCCTCATCGCAGCCGCTGTTTTTGTCCTCTTTTTCTCCGACAGCCGGCAGTCGCTCCAGCTCTCCGGGCAAGCTGCTCGGCCACAGCAGCTACGGCCGGATCCCTCGAGCCGCGCCGTCGGCCTCCAGCACGTCGGCGGACAAGCGCAGCAGGATCCCTCGCAGCCAGGGCTGCAGCCGGGAGAGCAGCCCCAGCCGACTGGGCCTCGGTAAGGACCCGGCACTCGAAAGTCAAACATGTTCAAAATGTCATAAAAAAGCCAAAATGACAGGAACAATAAAACTGTAAAATAAAAACGCAGAGTGGGCGTGAACCACGGCCACCTCCACACGAAGGTTTCACACACTGACGCAGATCTACGCCCGGCGCCGTGGGCGGGGCCGAGAGTTAAAATATTTCAAACTTGGTGAAAAATTTACTTCACGCTGCATCGTTGAAACCCCGCTGGGACGCTCCCGACGCTGCCGCCTGGCAGAAATGGAGGCGGAGCTTATCGATGTTGCTTCCTGTCCTGCTGGCTGCTGATGGTGTCAGTCTTCACTAACAGCTGTAGAGCTAAAGCTGCTGTTTGTGGGACGGCAGGTCCGGCTTTAATTATAAACATTAGCTGAGGTTTAATAAGGAATAATAAAGTTTATTTGTTTAGCAGAGGAACAGAGCTCACTGTCAGTGATGAACAAAATAATAAATAAAAATAATAATCATAAAAAATAATAAACAAACAAAATAAGGATAAAGGTGCAGATGCATTCAGTGATTTTGGTCTTTAATTAAAGGTGTCTTTGAAAGGTGCCCATGAATAAGATTTATTATTATTATTATTATTATTAAACAAATCGATACACAAAGACATGAAACTTGAACAGTCACTTTAAATGTCAGATAAACTAAATAAAAAAGAAAAAGTCAGTAAGAAAAGAGAAGGAATAAAAATATATTTAATGTAAACAAAGATTTGGGGGTTATACTGAGTTACAGGTAAGTTGAAGTTGTTGCTGTGGAGCATCATGTCAGCCTCCACCTGGTTTCCATCAGCACATGATGACATCATCACGAAGATCCAGAGCCGCTGCAGCATGAACTGCAGTTCACGAGTTTATTGTCAGAGTGAAGGTCAGAGGTCAGCCCGTTTCTCCTGTCTGGATAGCGATTCCTGTCCTCAGTAATCCTCACAGGTGTGACTGCAGCTCCATAAAAACATGAGGTGTGTGGATGTTATCAGTAAAGGGTAAAAACAAAGCCAAGCTGAGAGTCTGTTTAGACGTCATGTTGTTCCTGGACCGTTTCCTGTTACATCCTCGTCACTCGAGCCTCTGGTGTGCTGGATCTGCTCCACTGTCCCAAAGATGGTGATCCTTGTTTTCATTTTCGGTCTGGCAGGAAGTGCAGGTGCGAGTGAAGGTTATGTTGGTGTTTTCAGGCCGCAGGTGACGGCTCTGCAGCTCAGATGGGTTCCTGAATGTTCTCCCTGGGAACAAATTCACAAACTCGATGGAAAAAAAGAAAAAGGCGAGCACGCTGCTGGTGTCACTCCTCACCTGCAGCGATCCGCGCCTGCAGCAATCCTCGCCTGCAGCGATCCGCGCCTGCAGCAATCCGCGCCTGCAGCGATCTCTGTGTGAAGTTTGGGTCTGTTTGAACCAGCAGTTGTTTGCTTGCAGAGAGCGGTGGAGATGTTCAGACTGAAGGAGGGAGATCTAAAGATGGCAGAGATGCTGTGGACCTGCCCCAGAAGTTATTTTCATTGATTTCATGGTTTCACTTTAAGAATTCCTGTGCGGACACCCCCGCTGCAGAGGGTTAGGGTTATGGATGCGGACGCCAGCCACAGTCATAATTATCCAGACTTCCTGATCCAACACTGATTTGTTTTCACGAAGCTCTGAACTTCCAGCAGCTCACCGAGGACTCGTGCAGGGCGGGGAGCAGTTTCTGGATGACGGTCGGGTTTTCTGATTTTCCAAACCGGTGAAACTTTGTAAAAACAGCTGGACTGTCAAGTTTCTATGACCAGGTGAAAGTTAAGAGTTTAAGAAAAACTGGTTAATTTTTCATTAAGTTTTGATTTTCTTTGATTTTCTTCTCATTTTAATCAGAATTGATCTCAGTGATTTCCTTTCTGAATTTTCTCACAAACTCGAAGTTCCCAGATCTGTTTGTCAGCAGTTGGAGTTTGGATCTAACTTTTCCCACCCGTGTTTGAGTGACTCTCTCCTCTACTTCATTTCCTTTACTCTCCATTCTCCTTCCTTCTGTTTTTAGTCTATTTTAGCTGAGTTGATGACACATCTATTGATTGGTGTATCAGTTGATTGTGTGTGCGGTCCTTTACACCGTTCAGCCAGAACTTCAGGTCATGTTGTCGGCTGTTAATCCTCCAGGACCCTCATCCAGGACCTCCATGCTTTCATATCCGCCTCTCTCTCTCTCTCCCACACTTCCTCCTGTGAATGCACACTGACATTCCCGCCTAACCTAACTTGTTGTCCTGACAGCCAGCCTGTGTGGTAAAGCTCTTCTTCCTGCTGCTCTCCCCTACCGCACGCTAGCCCGGAGCCGCATTCCCCGTCCCAGCATGAGTCAAGGTTGCAGTCGCGACACCAGTCGTGAGAGCAGCCGCGACACCAGCCCCGCTCGGGGCTTCGCTCCTCTGGGTGAGTATCTCCGAGCTCACGGCCGTCGGGACGCTCTCCCGGTGAGCTTCACCCCCTGAGCAGTCTGAGCCTCCTGCTCCGCCCTTCTGCCTCGTCCTCTTATATCTCTGCATGTCTCCTCTGTGCATGAACGAACTGTGTCTGCTCCGTTTTATTTTCTATTAGAAGATGATTTTATTTCAGTGTTTCTGTGTTGGACTGTTTTCAGTGGGATTGAAATATTTATAAATCTCTTTCTGAGATTTTAGAGATCTTATTGTTTGCAATAAGCTGAAGGCAAAGTGGAAAAAATGAGCTGAGAGAAGCTGTAACCAGTCATTGTCTAGACTCCCATCAGCTCTTCTGGGATGCAGACCCTGAGATGTTCCTAATCCAGCTGAGAGACACGTCTCTCTAAGGTGTCCTGGAGCGTCTCAGTGGGACATGCCTGAAGCATCTCATACAGGAGGCCTCGAGGAGGCATCCTGTTCAGATGCTGAACCCCCTCCACGGGATCCTTTTAGTTAAAGGAGCAGCAGATCTGCTCTGAATCACTGACCTCCTCACCCTGTGAGGGCCCAGCCATCCTTCAGATACAGCTCATGTCCCCAGCTCATGGTCATGGGTTAGGGCAGGAGATGAACTCCTCCATAACCCAGAGGGAGATACCTGGATCCGCTCACCTGTGGGCGCCACACCTGCAGGAGGAGCCGGAGGGCTCCGGTGCTTTGTAGGTCAGGAAGTGCCCCCCCCCCCAAAAGAGTTTAATTTACCCAAACATGAGGTTTGCAGGTTAAATGGTCAGAAAAGCATTTGCTGCATGCAGACTGGTCACTGTGGTCACCCACAGACCTGCATGAAGACCAGCTTCTCTTCTGCTCTGTGTTTGAGAAGTTTGGTTCTCTGCCAGCAGACACAGTTCACTCACTCGTTTTGTGCTTTTTCAGCATATTTTGACTCGTAGAAAAATCACAGGTGAAAAATAAATGAATGAATTTTTATAGATTTCTTTATGATTGGAAACATCTGTGATTTTCTTACTTTGAGAGTTCAGAATGTGTGCTGGGAGACAGTCGGTGTGTTTTCACCTGAAATTAATGTTAGAGCTTCTTCTTTATTATGATGGGCATCACCTCCTGTTATATGTGTTTACACTGCTGAGCTGACCTCAGCTCCATCACCTGAGTGGGGCTGCTGTTTTCAGAACTGTAGAAGTTGCTGCCTGGGGGCCGTTGAGCCCCGGAGGAGGAGCTGAGCAATGTGTGCGGGTCAGCCCAGCAGAGTAAAAATGGCTTCTGTGTGTTTGCACCTCTAACCCTTTGGTCCCGATGTTGCCCGCCTCTCGTGTCCCCCGCAGCCTCCCGACGTCACTCCCGTTCAACCAGCGCTCTCTCCACGGCCGACCCCCACGGCCAGTCAGGTGACCTGCACGATCAGACTTCCCAACTTCCCGTTTTTTCCTGTATATTCCACACGAATCACGGCAGCCAGCATGCTTCTGTGGTTGTGTTCAGCGAGTGCGGGCAGCACCTGTAGTTTCTGTTCCTGCAGAGTTGTTCAGTGTTTTTGTGTTGAGCATGTGAAGTTCTTTTATGTGGAACATTATTCCCTCGTTTGCATTCCCAGTGCCTTATTTTTACATTGTTTGGATTTAGCTGTGATTTTGGTGACATTCTGAGAGTGGTCGTTTGTTTGTCGCTGCAGTTAAATCGTTTTGTGTTCATTTCTTCCACTGCATCACAAATTCATTTGTGTTTTTTTTTCCTGTGCAATGAAGTGTTTATTAAACATCCAAGCTCATGATTATGATTTTTCCTCTTCGGTGCATCGTTGGTATCGTAGATCCTTCATCTTCCAGGGAAAAGCGGCCGCTGTGATGCATGTCTGTGCTTTTTGGTCATCTGGGTTTTCCTTTTGTAACACGTTGCTTTTGCCTTCGGTGGTCGGAGCCTTAATGATGCTTTCAGCTCTTCATTTGCAGCGTTTTGCTTTTTGTGTGCAGCGAGCAGTAAGTAAGAGAAGCAGGTAACTGTGTGAGTGCATCAGTGCTGCTGTTCACCTTCACCTCTCCTGTTTGTAGACCGGTACGGTTTGGTGCATCAAGCCAGAATTTCTGCGTCCGTTAACGCCATGAGGGTCCTGAACACCGGCACCGAGGTGGAGGCGGCGGTCGCCGATGCTCTGGTGAGTTGCTTTATGGAAGCATGATTTTTTTGTCTTCCAGTGTTTGTGAACTTGTGAATATCTCCTAAACAACCTTTTTTTTCTCTCTGTTAGGGGAAAATGGAAATAATTAGATTTTTGCAGGTTCACGGATAAATTCATACTCAGATTCTGTCTGCTAGGATAAAATGTTAAACCTCCATTTATAGCTCTAAAAGTTGTGCCCTTACCAAAAATGTATATTATAAACTTGCTGATTGTTGCATTAGCGTTCACATTTACTTGTTGAGCCTCTGACCACATGTAAAGTTTAATTGTGCGACAGTGAGGATGATGGTTTAACAGCTGCAGGACTTCATGTCCTTAATCCCAGATTAATGAATCATCATAATCTACCGCCACTAGCTTGGTAGCTAGCACGGGCTGCTAGTCTCTCTATGCTCTCCTCCGTTGTCTTGTTTTACCTGTCGCCGGTCAGCTGATACAGGATTGAAGTGTGGGGTTTCTGATGTAGCTGCTAGCACTGCATGCTGATTGGTTGATTAGGACATGTTAGCAGGTTGAACTGTATCTAATGTTTTGACCATGATGAATTTTTCTAGAGGAAACTATTATGTGAACATTGTATTTTTGAGCTGCTGTTCTCCAAGTGCTCCCTGTGAACCAGGAGGTTCTGCGAGTTCTCCTGTTCTCTGTTTTCGGGTCCATGAAGCCTTTGAGTCCTTTACTGCTAAAATAATGATGTCATCCAGCTCAACAGTTACTGGGACCTTTGTCCAGGAGCTCTGGGCTCTAATACAGTTTTACTGTCACACAGATGTAACTGTGTTTTGTGTCGTGTGCTGCATGCAGAGCAGGACTGTACTGCCTCCTTTAAATGTTCCTCTCTCCTCTTCTCCTCTCGGTTGTTTGTTACCATCTCAGCTGTTAGGAGACTCCAGGAATAAGGTAGTTGTTCATTTTGCATCCCCGTCTGTGCATCCATGCCATCACGCACTAATCCAGATCAGAAACAGTAATGCAGCTTGGCTCATCATAATCGCTCCTCCACCCTGAAGCCTTCCTGTTTCTGTAGTTTTCTTCACTCTTTGTTTTCCTCTGAATGTTTGTCCATCACATCCTGATGTGTGCATCTGTGGAACCCCAGCAAACACGTCTCTGTGGTACAAACGTGTTGAACCTCATTGTTTTGGTACATTCTTCATATTTTGAGATGAGATGCTCTTTTGTTTGACGTGTCCTTTGCTTCCTCGTGGCACTGCTTGACTGGCTTTTCAGGGACAGAATAAAGAAAAAAAGCTTTACATTTTTAATAACAGAACTTCATACTGTGTGTGTGAACTGTTGAACAAACTGCATGGCTACCAGATGCAACAGGCAACCTTTTATCACAGATGGTTTCCTCACAGCTGGTATCCGACTCTAAAACGTCCTCGATGCTCGTCTTTCCTCAGAGGAAGCCGCTGAGGCGGAGGTACGAATCGCCGGGGATGTACTCCGACGACGATGCCAACAGCGACGCCTCCAGCGCGTGCTCGGAGCGCTCGTACGGCTCGCGGAACGGAGGAATCCCACATTACCTGCGGCAGACGGAGGACGTGGCCGAGGTCCTGAACCACTGCGCCAGCTCCAACTGGTCTGAGAGGAAGGAGGGCCTGCTGGGCCTGCAGAACCTCCTGAAGAGCCAAAGAATACTGAGGTAGGAGGGCCGTCTGTGGGATACACAAATATATACTGAAGTATGAGCTTTGGTGCTTTATGGTTAGTTATTATCCTTTTTCCTCAGAATGGGACAAAAATATAAAAAGTACTACAAAAAAAGCTTGCTTGAACTTTGCCCCGTCTCCCTCTGCTGGAGGAACATGATGGCAGATCCAACGTGACCTTTAGTGGGAGCGCTGCAGGCTCTCTGAAAACACAGACTGTCACCGCCCACCCAAGCTGCTGATTTGTCCCTTTGTCCCCCTCCCAGAATTATTTAAATTCGGGGGGGGGCTCTCAGAGAGGGATCTATAAATGTGGGTCCAGTGATGCACACAAAGTTGACCTTGAACGGGAGATAGAATAGAATAGAATGCCTTTATTGTCATTATACAGGATGTACATTGTGATCTGCCAAATTTAAATCAGGTTTTCAGCTTCTCTGAGCTTTGGTCACATGTTGCTGCCCAAGTTTATTAACAACCACCAAATGAACATTTTATAACTTATTTTTTATTAAATGTGATTTTTTTTTTTCTTTCTATTTTTCTCACTCTTACTTTGAAAATCAGTGCTAACCAGCAGGTTCACCATCCGGGTCGCTGCTGTGTCGTCCTCAGTATCAGTCAGCTGTTCTGGAGTAATGCAGATACTGTGTTCAGATACCCCCCCCCCCACCACCACCACCACAAAGGAGCCAAACATGGTGGTCTTTTTGTTTGGTCCAGGTGACTTTGTCCTCAGGTGGAGCAGTTTGTTCCTAAAATCTTTGCTAAACAAGTCAGCTGCTTGACTGGTGAGACCAGCACAATAACTGTGAGCATGACCTTTGACCTTCTAGCCTGTAAGATAACCTGAACATTGGTGGTTACCTAGCAAGGGCCTTTAAATCCAAATGTAAACCGGTTCATAGTGTTCAGTTCCTGCGTCATCAGTGACCCGGATGCTGTGACGGGGCTGCTGGCTTAAAGCTGTTGTCATGCCGATGATTGATCGATGATGTCTGATTGGCTGTCTGGTTTTTTTGTTTTGGCTGCAGCCGAGTGGAGCTGAAGAGACTTTGTGAGATCTTCACACGGATGTTTGCAGACCCTCACAGCAAGGTAACGAATCTGAGCTTTAAAACAGTCATTTGGATGAATACGGCCTTCAGTATGAAGGTACATTATATGTGTGTGCTGTGACTTCCTGTTACTAACGAGCATCCCTTGTTGCATGGTCTGCCCTGCTGTGGATTTAACAACAGAGAGTAAGTTTGTTTTTCAGTTCATATCCTACAAATAAAATCAGATTAAAAACACCAGTTTGATATTTGTTCCTCCTTAAAAACGAGTTGCGTTGTAAATGTTTGACCTGTGGGTGTTTGCAGGTCTTCAGCATGTTCCTGGAAACTCTCGTGGACTTCGTCACGGTGCACAGGGAGGACCTGCAGGACTGGCTCTTCGTCCTGCTCACCCAGCTGCTGAAAAAGATGGGCGCAGACCTGCTGGGCTCAGTCCAGGCCAAAGTCCAGAAGGCCCTGGATGTCACGAGGTCTGGAAACCACACGGCTGAACGTGAAGGATCAAATTATTTAACTAAACTGGATGGAAACACGTTATTTACAGCTCAGTATTTTCTGTGAAAGCAACAAAATCGACCGATCAATAAGAGAAGGAGCAGCAGTCGGTGTTTAAAATGAGAACGTTTTACTGGATAAACTGTTTCTGATCCAGTCAGTGAGCAGGGGGCATTAGGCCACGCCCCCAAGCAGGCGCATGACCTAAAGCCGGTGCTGCGTGAACATAGGTTTTACATTGTTGTTGTTGTTCTGTGTTAGTCTGTCGTTTCCTCACATTAACAGATACGTGCACAGTTGTAGCTCTGATGGACATTTTAACCTGGAGCTGCTGCTCGTTGCTGCACGAGCAAATTTAAAGTGAAGGCAAAATCAAACTACATCAGAATAAACACTACTGTCCGATCCAGGTTTGTTAGTTTAAAGACAATCACAGCAGCAGCAGTCAAAGCACACCTCAGATCACCTGCACTTGTTCCACAGAGTCATACTAGAAGGTACAAAACATCGTTCAATAAAATTCTCCATTTTTGTCCATCTGGAGTTAAAGTCCTGCAGCAGTGCTGTGATGGTGGTCTGTAGGAGCTACGCTGATCTTTGCAGCCCTCCTTCTGCATGAACAGACACCAGCACAGGACCCTAACCCCAACATCAGCCCCCTTCACCCCTCCCTACACACCAACTAACCTGTAGTGGAAGTGGGAAAAATGCTGGTATGAAAGAACCAGAAAGAAGAGAAATGGGAAGCCGAGTGGGAGTGTTTCATAAATGTGAAGGCCTGAATGAACCCACACAAGTGATGGATGTGATCTTCGTAAAGCCCCACAGATGCTGGTTGGAGGTTCTTGCTGTTAGAAAGCTTGTTGCTGCATTTCCACCTGCACCGCCAGCAGCCACGAGTGCGACTGCATGCAGTTTTCAAACTGAAACATGATCAGAAATGTTTCCAGAAATCTGCGGTTCAGGGATCCTGACCGCTGCAGTAGGGTGGACGCTAACGTGATTCTGTTCTTTCCCCGTGTCAGGGAGTCCTTCCCGTTTGACCAGCAGTTCAACATTTTGATGAGGTTCATCGTGGATCAGACTCAGACCCCAAACCTCAAGGTAAGGCAGAGAATCGAGCTGATTCTTGATTGGCTGATGTAACTTCAGCGAGACCAGGTGTTTCTTGTCTCTTCAGGTGAAGGTGGCCATTTTAAAGTACATCGAGTCGCTGGCTCGGCAGATGGACCCCACAGACTTCGTCAACTCCAGCGAGACTCGGCTCGCGGTGTCTCGCATCATCACCTGGACCACCGAGCCCAAAAGTTCGGATGTGAGGAAGGTAGGCCGGACTGTCCCCGAGCTGCTCACGCTCGGTTTTAGTGTTTCATTCAGTTTTTGTTCTGTTTTATTGACTTTACTCTTGTTTTTATCAGTGTTTTATTTTTACTTTTTGCCCTTTTACAGTTGTCCAGACTTTACACAGTGTAGTTCAATAAAGTTTAAATACAAAATTAAAGATTATTAGATTATTACTTCAACTCTGTATTGTTGGACCAATCAAAAATATGAATGACACATTAGTTTAGGCCAAACGAGGTATAACACAGGCTGCAGTGACCACCCAAACCAAACCGGGAAACTTATTGCTTTAAAGTGGTCTTAATCAGTTTCTCCTCATTTCCTGTTCCAATAGTGAATGTTCACATTAAACATGGCCATTGTCTCAAATAACGATAAATAATAAGTTACAGGCTCAGGCGTCAGACTGCTCTAAACACTCAGTTTATCATTTTTTTTAACTCTCAGATCTCTGTGATGTCATAAAGAGGCTATATTTTTATAAGTAAGGTCGTCTCATCAGCCAGTCAGGAACTAAGCTGGTTTAAAGGTGCTTTTTGGAAAAGCCCTCCTCAGAAGTTAATGAAACCTTTGAGTGCAGGATGGCAGTTTTAGTACAGTTTCACCCAAACTGCTGTTACATTGTTCAGTTATTTTGTACAAATGTTGAGCTAAAACTAGCTTGAATAATGTTGGAGTAACCTGAGGCTATGCTGTCTCCACCCTGTGGTTTAACATGGTGTTGTGTAAGAGTACAGCACGGCCCGATTTCATCTTCAGTTGACATCTCTGCAACACAAGATACAGACGTCTCCTGTTATGTCTGTTGTCGCTTCACATTCTGTTGAAAGTTTTCATAAATTTTAGAAAGTTTGCACAGGACGTGTCTTTAAAGGTGGAGGAAGGGACCGAAAACACACCGAGGCCCAGAATAAGATAAAAATTATTTTGAACCGTATACTTTACAGAAAACTGTCGCTCGATCCCGGGACGCTCATATTTTAATCCCCGGCTCTTTAATTTTATCTGAGGTCCTCGGCCTGTCGTGTTTGATCAGCAGCAGTTGTAAACTTTGATAATAGGCGGTCTCTGTGTCGATGGCCTTGGGTCAATGACCCATTATCTGTCCCTTGTCGAATGCGCGTCATATGTTCTCCCTGCTGTTTGTTTTTCCACTGCTGCTCTTCCAAATGAAATCCTCACCTAGTTTCAAATCAGGGCCCAAATCTGCAGACATGCTGTAAATAGACCTGTGATAATACAATAGGAGCAAGTATTATCAGGCAGCGCTGGTCCACATATGCAGCTAAAGGGCTGCTTCTGTAATGATGGTTGTGATGTTGGGGTCCTGTGTCATGCTGTAATGCCCCTTCTGCCTTGCCACTGTTGCCCCAGACCCTTCATAACTGGGTGAGCGAGGAGCTAGCAGGCAGGTCCAACACTGCAACCTTACTGCAGTCCACTGAGGGCAACCAGGAAGAAAGGTGTAAGCAGGTAGAGCCCTCTCCAGTAGCCAATCACACCACAGCAAGCACGCAATGCCCGCCTGCCCAAAACCTAACCAACCACCAAACCTCCAAGACTGGAAAAAGAGCCAACTGTGGCATCCTCTCACTCACAGTTTACACTCCAGATGATGTGCTGAACAAATAGTCAGCGTGTGCCTGGCAGAGTGACCACTCACCAAATAAACTGAGCTTGTTGTGCAACCAGGAGAGACTTGTTTGACTTTCGTAGTTCTCCAAATTACTGGAAAGCTTTTGAATGCATTTGGATGGATTTTAATTTTGCAGCTCAACATTAATATGAATGCTTTTTAAAATTTTTTTTTTAATTATTATTACTGTGTGCCTAACACTGTCTGACTCACCTTAACAACCTGCATACCTGCATGCTAACATCAAGACTTACAAGGCTTTAAATGTGTGTGTTGGGAATAGTGGCACCGAGAGGCAGATAACCCCCCACACACACACACACAGATGAACTGCATAAAATCTGTTTTATGAATTCACAAATTCAGCGAGTGAGCGTCACTCAAACTGCAGCTGAATTTACTTCTAGTGTAACATTAAACAGAAACGCAGAGATTTCACATGTTCAGACTGCTGCACCCTGAGACTGAGTCACTCATGTTTGAGACGTCAGCACAGATCTATATTTGACTTAATGACATCATTTATGGCCCTCACACGCCATCAAGAATCAAACATTTCGATTATTTCTGTTCTAGTTTATAGTTGTATTAAACACTCCTATTCCCCAGCAGCAGCACACCTGAACCTTCTCTGTACTCACTTGCATGTTGCAGCACTGATAACTCAGGCTGTTCTTCCTTTGGTGTCCCACTGAATGCAGCTTCCAGCTTTTCTTCTACAGGCTGAAGGAAATTTGGTCTTCAGTGGTTTCAGAATTGCACTGGCAGCAACCTTCAAATCCTGTAAAACATTCCTGTTACTCAAGCTTCATGAGTCATAAGTTCCACTTTATGTGCTTTTATTGGTAACACTTGATATTGAGACGCACATGTTAAACATTAGTGTGCATATTAGCAGCCTGCTGGCTACAGGTTAGTGACCATAAAGCACTCAGTGATGCCTCATTCTGCATGAGCGTGCCTCCTAACCGCTGCTCATCGATGGAGAAATGAAGAACGTCTCATACATGAACTGTTCTCTGTACCTCGAGGCAGGTTGTTTTAGTATCATCAGCTGCTGCACTGAAGTTCATTTATGCCATAAAGAAATGCCAGTTTTAAGAATTCACCTTTTTCCTGCTTCCTGGTACAGTTCAGCATTCATGAACCATTCCCTGTAAAGCTGGAGGGAATTCCCAGATTTTTGACTTGGGATTTATTTTCTCCTACTTTCCAGGATGATGGCGCTGCCCTCATTTTAACATATCGGTCCCTTTTAATAAATATGTTTGTTAATATTAATGGCCAGGTATTTGTAGGATGGAAGAAGAACAGGGTGTTAATGAGAGCTTTCTAATGACTAAGTAAGAGGCAGTAGGTTACTACAATATGCACACTAATAAGCAGGAAGCCACGTGGCCGAGGTGCCTCTGAAACCATGAAGGTTCTGAAGGTTCTTCAGCTTTTCCTCTCTCTCCTGACTTGTCGTGCTCGCTGCCTGCAGGCAGCCCAGGTGGTGCTGATCGCCTTGTTTGAGCTCAACACCCCAGAGTTCACCATGCTGCTGGGAGCGCTGCCCAAAACCTTCCAGGACGGCGCCACCAAGCTGCTGCACAACCACCTGAAGAACACGAGCAACACCAGCAGCAACGTGGTCAGTCAGATTTTATTCACTCAGGTGAAACACTATATACTCAAATAATACTGACAATGGACTGTCCAGGTTACTGACGTGGCTGTCTAGGTTCAGTCATCCAGGTTATGGTTTCAACTCTCATCCAAAAGGCTCCAGTGGGTTTTGTCACCTTTCAGGGGGTCCCTGTGTTATAGGTGGCTGACAGTTGGTGCTGTCGGCCAACTATCAGCCGCCTATGTAACCTATTCTATGTTCCAGCTGGACATAGATGACATAGATGACCCACTGTGGGACTCCCCATCAGCTTTTGGAACTGGAGGAGCCTTTGGGATGAGAGGTGAAGAACCTCTAAAGGCCGGTTGGCCTCGATTGAGCACTTTAGAGTAGCACTGATAGACCTTCATATACGAGAACCTGCTTATTAAAGGGTTTGTCTGTGTCTAATTTCACATCCTTCATATTCAGGGGTCTCCAAGTAACACTATTGGTCGGATGCCAGCTCGCCACACTCCCAGCAGGACCAGCCCCCTCACCTCACCAACAAACTGCTCCCATGGAGGACTCTCTCCAAGGTAGGCAGCCGCCTGTGATCACAGCGTCAGCTTCAGGACACGCTCCCTGTGTTACTGCATGGCTGTGTTTTAACTGTCGGGACGCTGCTGCTGTCGTCATGTGTCACCTGTAGACAAACTAACGCACAGCCTGCCAGGTGGGTCGGTAGGAGCACAAGCCTGAGTGAGCTGCTGCAGAGGTCACAGCCCACGATTGGTTCAGACGTACGAGAGAGTAAAGAGGTCGAGTGATGATTGACAGCACCTCCTCCCTGTCTGATTGATGAGCCATTTGAAGTTGTCCTATTAGAAAACCAGAGGAGGACGATTGGTGCATGCGCTGCATTGGTGCTGTTGTTGCAGCGTAATGCAGCCCAGCTCCCTAAATCACCTTTAGACCGAGCAGCTCACTCAGCTGACACACTCTGCCTGTACTGTCCTTTTGTCTGCCAGCAGAAACCCACAAACACTGGAAAGTTAGTGTCACCGCACATGAACCTGCACAACACAAAGATGCCCTCTCGTTCATTATGAGGTATGATCACAAAGCTCCACCTGAAATTCGGCTCTTTGGGCAGCGCTGTGGGACTTCCAGCCCAGCTCCCATCTTCAGATCACTTCCTGGAAGTCTCGTTCTGGCCGCTCGCATTTGTGCGTCTGCGATTTCTTTGAAATGTTAAGAAGTGGAGGAACACACATCTGACACGAAGGGAGGAGCTATCAGCTGAGGATAACTAGCGTCGCTGCAGCCACAGATTGTATGGAGCATCACACAGATACCTGCCAACCACTAACATCCAAGTAAAATCCCAGAATTTCACCAGCAGACAGTGAGCAGCTACAGCCACCTGAGTCGCTGTCCACCTGTCAGTCAAAAAGGGTCACGCCCCTAATAATGCAAATTTGAAACAGCTGTTACGAAGGAGGAAATGATCAAAGCAGTTTCTGTATCAGCCCTAAACATGTTTATTTAACATGGGAGTCTATGGGGACTGACTCACTGCTGCCACTGCTGGACACCAGAGGAACTGCAGGCGTTAGCACTTTCTGTCATCAGGGACAGAATCTACTGTCTCTGAGCCTTAAACCCAAATAATTGACTTATATAAAAAATGATGTCCCAGTGGCTGTGCAGGAATAAAACCGAGACATTACAGTTTTTGGTCAGAACGGGACTTCCGGTGAGGTGAACGAGGAGACGACCTTAAAATCGGGTATAGGGATAGATTTTTATGACTTTGTGGGATTCTGCTGCTTCTCCTCTTTGATTAACACTTTCCCGTAACCTTAAATCTCAGACTAGTTTCTTTTTGTCTTTCTCTTTCTCTTCCTGCACACTCGCTGTTTTCCTCCTCTCTCCTGCTCTCTCCTCGTGTTGTCGGTTTCCGTCCACCTCTCCCCGCTCTCTCACTCCTGTCTGTCCGTCCTTCCCTCCCGGCCGCGCTGTGGCAACAGTCGGTTATGGGGTTGGGGTGTCGACGGACTATCAAAGCACCCCCCTGCCCCTCCTCCTCCTCCTCCTCCGCCTCACTCCACCTCTGCTGCCCCCACCATAAGGGTCCTGCGCAGAGCATATTCACCCAGGTAAAGAGGAGGGCACGTAGCAGATTACGGCCTAAAGGAAGCCACACCCTCATCCTTTTCTTTGCCCAGTTGAGAGTGTTTTTATTTTTGTAATTCTGCTTATGCATTAATCATCACGTCTAGTAAAATGGAAGCATCCTGAGCATAAATCCAGAATTTTAAGCTCTACATCAGTCCTGACTTTCTGTCTGCTCGTCTGTCAGGGGCACAGCTAAGTCCCTTTGCATGTATATGTGTGCTCATTCATGCTGCTGTATTTTACTCTGCTGCATGTTTTATATAAAGCTGTGTGTGTGTGTGTGTGTGTGTGTGTGTGTGTGTGTGTGTGTGTGTGTGTGTGTGTCTGGTAGCATGATGGAGTACGACACGGAGAACATGAACTCGGATGAGATCTACAGCTCGCTGCGCGGTGTCACCGAAGCCATCCAGAGCTTCTCCTACCGGAGCCAAGAGGACCTGAACGAGCCAATCAGGCGGGAGGCCAAGAGGGACGACGCAGTAAGACACAGGCCTCTTATCCAGGACCGCTTCATGGAAATCGGGAATTGCATTTAGCATGAAATACTGATTAATTTGAAAGCCTCGGACACATTTAGAGTTTTTCAGGTCTGCCTTAAAACAGCATTTAGGTTCTTAGACCCTGAGATGGGGTCGTCTTCTCTGGTACAGCATCCACATGACTGCTGATCGGTCTTCTGTACTAGATGGTTGACAGCTGCACACGTCTCTGCAGCAGCTGTAGACGGGCTGTATGGGATGCACTGATCAGTCTCTCTTTTTCTGAGGCTTGTGTCATTAAAACTACATGAGCTGTTATTTACGTTCAGATTTTTATGGTTATTTGGAACAATGACTCCAAACGCTTCTTCACAGCACCGTTCTTCCTCTCCCGTCTCTCAGGCCGGGAGAGAAGGAGTAGCTTCCTCTCCTGGGTCCGACGCCCGCCTTGGCTTAGACATGGTGGAAGGGGGTCGCACCGCCTTGGACAACAAGACCTCGCTGCTCAACACGCCATCACCGCGCTCCTTCTCTGGGCCGCGGGGTCGAGAGTTCGCCCCCTACGGCTACGGAGAAACCATCTGCACCTACGACAAGAGCGCCCTGAAGGAGGCCGTGTTCGACGATGACGTGGAGCAGTTCAGAGACTGTGAGTTCATACTGACCATCGTACGTTCACAGCTCTGAGCAGGGTGCTTTTCAAGGGACAGATCACCCCAGTCACACAGATACTAGCCTAAAAATCTGAATTAGCATAGAGGAAAGAAAGCACAGTTAGAAGGCAAGCTGTGTTTTTTATTCTAGCAGACACCATATTAGCAGCATCGGTGTGTTAGAAGCTAACAGCTAGCTGCTTTCTGAGGTGTGCCCACCTGTGGGGAACAAAAGATTTAAGTGAGTCCGTCTTGTCGTCCTGCTAACTGTCAGTTTGTGTATTTGTTGTTTAGACAACAGAAAGCAGCAAACAGGAGGTTCCCTCAGTTTCTCAGTTAGTTTCCAAACTTTGTCCCAAAGCAGCCGACTCGTGTTTACAGGAGAAACCAGCGAGCGAGCTCTGCAGCTGCTGCTTCACATGTTTTTGCTGTTGTCATCACATCCTTTTCTCTACCACCCTCCCCTCCCCTCCCACCACCCACCTCCACCTTCATCCCTCCTCCTCCTCCTCCTCTCCAGGCCGCCGTCAGGAAAGTGGTGAAAACAAGATGACCCTCCCCAAGGTCTTTGCTCCTGGTAAACATGCCCACCCTGCACCTCCACTCCACTCACCCTCCGTCTGTGTCTGCATCCCTCACTCAGCTCCCCCCATCTTTTAACTCCACCTCTGAGCTAACCACTGTAACAACTTGAATGTTTGATTGTTACTGTATCTGTTTGTTTGTAGAGGGAAAATAAACTTTATATTATTAACAGCTGATCTCAGGGACACACATTTGACTTACCACATGGGAATGGGCAGATTTACTGAGTGAAATGCTTAATTACATTCTGCAATGACTGACCGACGTGTGTTCACCTGGCTCACATTACCTGCATAAACACGGCCGTCAGGAAGGAGTAGAAAGGAGTCCGTGTTACCTCCAAAGTTACTTAACAGAAGTCCACGAACGTTCCTACTAAAAATGATTTTAGCACATTCCTTCAGCTGTAAACCAAACCTCTTCTTTAAGGAGGTTCTCGTGCTGTAGTTTATCAGCCATTTGTACGCATCACTGCACTCACAGCTCTGAGCACATCACCTGACATTAGGTCTCTCTGATGGGTGATTACTTTTAGGCTATGGTCGTTAGCTGTGTTCTTGAGTTTAGATCATTAACTCATTCTTCTCGTTCTGTCTCGGTGAGCAGTCGGCCAGGACCACTCGGACCTGGTGGCCGACCTCCTGAAGGAGCTGTCCAATCACAACGAGCGCTCCGAGGAGCGTAAGGGCGCCCTGGTGGAGCTGCTGAAGATCACACGGGAAGACAGCATGGCTGTGTGGGACGAACATTTCAAAACCATCCTCCTCCTCCTGCTGGAGACTCTGGGAGATAAAGATGTATGTTATCTGATGTTTATGCGTGTGTGGAGCAGACTAGTTCAGAGGCAGTTTGGTGTGGATGATGTTCCTTTCTGTTCCCATTTCCTGCAGCACACCATCCGAGCGCTGGCACTGCGAGTGCTGAAGGAAATTCTGAGGAATCAGCCGGCTCGCTTCAAAAACTATGCGGAGCTGACCATCATGAAGACGCTGGAGGCTCACAAAGACTCTCACAAGGAGGTACGCAGCTCCCACCACTCAGCTCCTCATAATTTGCTGCTGAGTTCCCTTAAAGCACACTTACAGTAGAGTCTCGACTTTGATTTAAGGCGACTTCACCAGCGTTGAATAACCACCTTACAGTAAACCACCGAGCTGGGGGGGGAGCTCAGGATATTAGTGCAACTGACACTGAAAAGTGGTTCAGTCTGAGGTCTGCATTGGCCTCTGTGTTGCCCAGATGTGCAGACTAAATGAGGGGATCAATGATCGCTGTGCTTTTAGGTTGTGCGTGCTGCAGAGGAGGCGGCGTCCACGCTGGCCGGCTCCATCCACCCGGAGCAGTGCATCAAGGTGCTGTGCCCCATCGTGCAGACGGCCGACTACCCTATCAACCTGGCTGCCATCAAGATGCAAACCAAAGTCATTGAACGCATCGCCAAGGAGTCGTTACTGCAGCTGCTGCCCGACATCATCCCCGGACTCCTGCAGGTGACACTGAGACAGAGACTTGTTTGTGTTTGTAAAAGTTTCCCTGATGCATCCAGATTAAATAACACCGCAGAAACATCGCTGTCGCCTCCACACAGGCTTATCTGGACAGTGTTCATATTCAGACACTAGGAATTATTTGCCCCTGGAAATGTTTGTGTGTACTCTGTACTCTTGGTGACCCCTCCAACCTTCCTGCTGACCTCATCTGTGGGTGTGTATGTGTGCCTTTGGTGGCTGATGCTACCCGGTCTGTCCGCAGGGCTATGACAACACAGAGAGCAGCGTTCGCAAGGCCAGCGTGTTCTGTCTAGTGGCCATCTACTCTGTGATTGGCGAGGAGCTCAAACCCCACCTGGCACAGCTCACAGGAAGCAAGGTACCGACCGCTGCCAGCAAGTCTTTCCACTCACACGTCCTCACAGTTAGCGCGCCTCGGCAGACGCCGAGCCTTATCTTCCCATGTTGTTATTTCTCACATGGTTCCAGCTGGTTTTTCAATTATAAAGCACAGGGTCATATTTACCCTTCTAAAGTGTCCTTGAGTTATATAAGGGTTAAGGTCAGGTTCACCTCACGGGGAGCACCCCCCTCCTTTAACTAAACACCACCTGGTCAGGTTATCTAAGCAGAGTCACTGCTGCATGCTTGAGCTGCACTTTAAGAGATCGTCTTAGTGCTAAATCCACATCCTTTAAGGAGCCGGAGCAGCTCCGCTAAAGTTTATGGGCAGAAATCCTCAGTGAGCTCCTCCTGAGAAACAGGAAGTGGGCTTCTCAGCTCAAAGCTCCCATCCTGCTGCAGCAGAAACCGCACATTATTTCTTTTTTTTTCAGAAACTCCTTTTTTAACATTACACTTTATGATTTTAACTCATATTTTTCTTTGCACATGTTGGTACTTCACTCCGCTCTATACTTACCTGATTATCACACAGTAAAATCTTTGAAGGGATGCTTTAAAGTCTGAAACATCCAAATAAAAGCCCTGAATTTCACCAAAACTGGAGCTCCACCTTCTTGGACGGTCTGGTAGTCCAATGAAGCCAGCAGCCATATTATTGGTCAGATAATTGCATTATCAGCACAAACACGGTCCAGAGGTCCAGTTCAGGGACTCCAGTTAGCTGAGGGGAAGCCTAGCAGACAGCTAGCAGCTACAGCTGCCTGTCAGAGAGGCCACGCCCCTAATAACAGGTGAGTTATAGAATCATCCTCCCCTGTACAGCTGTTATGAAGGGACAAATTATCTACAGAGACCAAAACCGTTTCAGTGTCAGGCTGTAAACATGTTTGTTTACCATGGGAGTCTATGGGCACTGACTCACTGCTGCCTCTGCTGGACTGCAGAGGAACTGCAGTTTGTGCTTCATGTTTCAGCCTCAGGTGTTGCTGCTTGGTTTAAACTACAAGAGTTCAGCATCATTAAGTGTCTTTGCTCTCATAATAAGCTCCTGTGAGACAGTCCTGGACACGCAGGACTCCCTGTGCCGCTGCAAAGATTAATTTCTCCTTTCTTTGTCTTCCTGCAGATGAAGTTACTGAACCTGTACATCAAGCGCGCCCAAACAACCAACAGCAATAGCAGCAGTTCCTCGGATGTGTCCTCTCACAGTTAATGGAGGTGGTTTCATCCAGATCAGACTCGTCTGTCTCTGAGCGCCCCCTCCTCATCACGGCTCATCCTCTCAGCTTGTTTCCTTCCTTCGTCTCGTCTGCTTCTGTTCTGGAAACATCTGAATGTAATTGCTGTCCTGGTTTTAAGGTGGTGGGGAAGGAGTGGACACATTTGGACTTTTGCATTTGGGAAATGGCACTTTCTCCTCCTCCTGTGGTTCCCACCATCTCCACATCAGCTCCAAGCAGTTTCTCCTTCATCCCTTCAGCTTTCAGATTTGTTTCAATAAACGTAAAATATTCACATCAAGGAAATCATGTTCAGTTTGGGATGAAATGTCATTCGGCTGGCCCAGTGATGGCAACAAGCCCATAAAGTCTGCGATGAATTCTGTTTTGGGGGCACGAAGACCAAATATCGAAAGGCAAAAAATAATTTCTGTGAGCATTTTAGGATCATGTTTGATTGTAATTTTTAATGTTTATCTTTGAGAGTAGCTTAAAACTCAAAACATCATAATTAGATCATTTCTCCTCCAGAACTGACAATCCTTCAGCTGTCGTGCAGATCTTTGTGTTAATGGAGAAAACAAATCCACAGGAAGCTCCCCGAGTGGAAGCTGAAAATCCACAGGAAGCTCCCCGAGTGGAAGCTGAGCCCGTTTGTTCTTTACTTCCTGCTTCCATGGGTGGCGTCCTGTGCGTCAGTCTTAACAGGAAGTCTTTGTAAATACAGCAGGTGGGGAGTCGGGGGGAAGACCAGCCTTATGTTTGTGGACTGTGACGACTGAACGAGTCACTCTCAGCCCTTAAAAAAAACTAATGTGAACCTGCGGGTGCGTCCCGGGGGGGGGGGCCGCAGGAGCGTGCCCGGGGGGGCTGCGGCGCTCTCACCCTGCAAACACAGTATTAGTCGTTTCCTCCGTCACAGCTTCTGCAATAACACAAAGAATCAAAGGTGTTTTGTACATACACACTCTGAGCACTGCTTCACAGAAAACAGACCTTTTTGCACGTCGTCTTGCATGAGCCTGCAGCACGTGAAGAGGCGGGGCTGCTGTTAAAGTGCACTTTTAACATCAGGAGATGGCTCAGCTCTGAGGAGGCGCTCAGCACTGGTACTGACTGCGTTCTGCTGTAAAGTTTCAGGCGGTGGATCCTGCTGTGAGGCGCTTCATTGATCCCCGACTGGGAAAAGTTCCTCAGTGTGATCAGCTTTGAATTACTGGGTCTGATTTGGTTTTGATGGTACAGTCGATCTGCTGTAGTCACGTTTCTTTTGTTTTTTTTAATAATAATCTAAGTAAATGAATAATAATGCTGAACCCACTGAGAATGGGCCAGCTCTGCTTCTTTAAGGAAACGAATGTAGAGAAGCGACACGGTGAATTCGCTGGTACTCGGATTACTTTTTCTTCCAGCAGACTCGTTTTTACTGCAGAGGCAACAAACCTGCAAACAGCTGAAAATCCTCCAACCTTCTCACATCTGTCCTCCTGCTGCTGCTTCTGAAGCAGACACGACGCCGTTCCTTACAAACTGATCACTATGCATGTCAGCGGTCTTTCTTTGGCTTCACGCGCTCGTGTAATATTCACACCTGTATTTATGTATTTTATTTGATCTTACTGTATTTTGTTCTGTCATGATGACATGTACAGAAGGCTGTTTTTGTTAACATCCCTGAGATGTAAAGAAGCTGTTTGCTGTAGAAATAAACAGACTGAGAACTGAGCTCGCTGCTTTCTGACCTTTCACTCCACAGGCCCACCTCTTACTTCACCTCAGAGAGCCAATCGCAGCTCGGACCTGCAGCCGAGCACTGAGGTGTGCTCAGCAGCTCTGGATAAGCATTAACCCGAGCAGCTTTGACACGACCTCCTTTTAATCTGTGCGAGGGGGGTGGACGGCAGCTGCAGAGGTTTCTACACAACCTGCTGAAACTAAACGTGCAATTTAAGATTAAAGTGTCTTTGTTGACTTCAAATATCATAATGGAGTTGCTGTTTAAGCTGCTGTGTTGTCTCCAGAATATCAGAGCTGATAAATGTGTTTACTGGGCTCAGCCTGTCCCACAGTTAGTGTTTTGTTGGCAGTGTCAACAACTGGTCAACTGAAGCTGCTATTAATGCATCACTGGAGCTGGACATTGGTAGTGGAGGGGTGTGCCAGTACACTCCGCCTCTCAAAGGTCATCCAAGGTATGGTAATGGGAGCCCTGATGACATCACTGAGGCAATATAAGGGGCGGGCAGCGAGGCTGGGCTGCAAACCTCTCCGAGGATCCGAGGAAGCCGGCAGGCGCAGCGGTCGCACGCTCCTCCGTGATCCTGGAATACAAGACGCCGCCACACTGGAAAATATGCTGTTCTGCCATTCCCAGCCCGAGTCCTACCACCAGCACTCTGCTGGGTACATTAGGTAAAGCACTGCCACACTCCAGAAATGTCAGGATTTCACACACATGTCCAAAATGTAGCTCTGGTAAATGTGCAGACTTGCAGTCATTCAGGAGCACATTTAAAGAATTTATTATTAACATTGCAGTAATGCCAAGTTCCAGTTTAAAGGAGAATTGCACTCAAAATCCACATTCCAGTCTCCACTGAGTCTCAGTGAGTCTGTAGAAGGTTCAGGTGAGTTTGTGTTACATTCACTGACTGCTTTCGAGTGCAAGATTAAAGAAATTCAGAACAGAAACAGCATCACTCAGATCTGAGCCACTGACAGCAACTCTAAAACCAGAGCCTTTCATCCTGCACTTTATTACGTCGTTATTTAAACAGTTTATTCTCACCGACTTTTAGTTTCTAGTTTTTGTGTCCACTATAAAAACCTCCATTCAGCCCCTCTTTGTTAAAAAATAATGCACGTAAACTGAACTGTTCTGCATGACAGCTGCCTTCATGGTGCCCCTGCATCTCCTCGTGGTCTCTTCCAGAGAGGCGCTGGCGCCTTTCTTAAAGAACGAAGAAGCCCGGCTCACGGCTGAAAACGGCACCAAAAGGATCCCGTACCAGTACATCCTGTGTGCTGCCAATTCCCCGGCTGTGAAGCAGCAAGAGGAAGCTCTCACTTACCTCAACCAAGGTACTCACACGGCTCACGCTGCTCCACGATTCCAGCACAGGCTGAGGCTCATTTTGTCACTCACAGCTTCACCTCAGATCCTGCTCAGAGTTAAACACACAAACTGCAGCAGGAATCAGGTTTAAGTTTCCAAACTCTGATATCTGCCTGCCTCTGTGGAAGCTCAGGATAACATACAAATGTATTAATTTAGTCCCTTTTTAACTTCCATAGAGTCCTGTGTTTACACACACACACACACACACACACACACACACTTTCAGGAATGCTGTTACTGAATCACATGATTAATATTTGATGTTTTATACTTAAAGAATCACAAGTTTTCAGATTTACTGACTGATTTGTGCAACATGAGCTTCTGAACATTAATCTGTGTGACTTTTATCATCTAATCTAACTCAGAAACCTCTCTTTTTGCTCCTCTTCCTCCCTCGTTTTCTGCCTGTCTTGTTTGTCGGTGACATTTTTCTGCTTTGTCTTCCTGTTTCTGTGAGTGTGCTCTGCTTATCGGCTCCACAGTAATTTGTTTGCAGTAAAAACACAATGAAAGTGAGCTTGCTGTTCCATGCAGCCGTGGCCATGCAAAGATGGCATGTATCGATCAGTGAAGTTAATTGCCATCAGGGTTTATAGCCTGTAGTCTTAGCGTCCCTCATTGGCTGTGTTAATGACATATTGTTGTGATAATGTGTTCTGTGTGATGAGGATGGAGATATGGAAAAGTGTTCCCGTGGCTGATATCTGATTTCTATCTCCACCCCTCTGTTCTCATTGATTTTCTTTCTTTTTTAAAATTTTTAATCAGGATGTTTTTAATGTTTTAAAATGTAGGTCAGTCCTACGAAATCCGTATGCTTAACAGAAAGCTAGTGGAGTATACAGATATAAGCAGCAAATATGTGAAGGTAGGTGTTTTTGTCTTTTGTGTGATTTCTTCCTCTTTCTCCTCTCGTCTGTTTGCTTTCCTGGCTCCTCGCAGGTCCCTCGACCTTCCCTTCTGCTCCGGGGGTGGCGCATCGACCCTGAAGAGCTCGGTACCTTCACCCAAACTTTCTGCTCCTCCTCCTCAAATCTCACATGAACCATTTGCAAACATGCAGCTCATCTTCCTCCCACATTTCCACCACACGCTCTCTCTCTCTCTCTGTCTCACCAGGCTTTTCTGCTTCTGTCTGCTTTACCTGGATCTGAGTCACATGACCTTTGCACCTGTAATGTTTCTGAAAATGTTGTTTCCTGAAGTTGAAATGAGAAAAAAAAGGCTCTGCCTCATGAATAAAACCTTTTTAGCAGCTCTCAGGTTCTCAGAGTTGTCCCTCTTCTTCGCTCCCTGAAGGGTTTCTTCATCCCGGCGTGAGTCCGTCCTCTTCACGCGTCTCTGTCGTCAGGCTGCACATCGTAATGTTAGCGTAGCATCCTAGAGACATGGGAATGGGACAGGTGGCGTCTGTGCAAACATGACGTGGAGCATCCAGAGCTGTTTGAGCTCGGCTGCTCAGTCATGCACGACCCCCCCATAAACATCCCCATGGTGCATGTCTGTACAGGCTGTTAATTTCATGTGTGGATTTGTGTCTCTGGGCAGGTTTTAAAAGGCTGATGTTGCTAAAATCTGATCAGTTTTTTTAGAGATGAGTTGAACATTAAGTGGTTAATGAGCTGGTAACTAGAGCCAGGTTCTGCAGTAGATGGAGGTGACTTTAAAGACATCAGAGCCCCCCCCCCATGCCATAAAAACAATCTGAGGTTTGAGGATTTTTAAGTACCAGAAAACTGAAAGGCCTCAAAAGTAGGACTGAATGAGGGAAAACGGCAGTGTTTAATCCCAAAGAGGCATTCCACACATTCGCTGAAAAACACGTGACGAAACGAGCGGCGACACCCCCGTGGGTCACGGGTTCAAGGACGGGCAGCAGCATTCTCACTGAGCTCAGGGCTCAGGGTAGCTGTGTCACTGGAGCTCATTCACACATCACCACAACATGAGACTGCACACAAAAACAACTTTCATGAGCTGCTCCTTTTTTAAAGTCTGAAAACATCACAAGATCTCAGCGATATCTCATGCTGACTAAACCACACACCAAAATATTACCAGCCTCATGAATCAGAGGTTCAGTCCTGACGTCTTTAAATCCATCAGGTCCCTTTTCCTCTGACAGTCAGCGGGAAGCTGAAGTTGTAGTAGTATTTGAATCTGTAGGAGTTTTAATCAGGCAGTACGGTGGTGCAGTGGTTAGCACTGCTGACTCAGGTCCTGGGTTCGATTCCACCTTGGCCCGGGCCTCTCTGTGGAGTTTGCATGTTCTCCCCGTGTCTGCGTGGGTTTCCTCCCACAGTCCAAAGACATGCAGTTACTGGGGTTAGCTTAATTGGTCACTCTAAATTGCCCATAGGTGTGAAAGTGAGTGTGAATGGTTGTGTGTCTCTCTGTGTTAGCCCTGCGACCTGTCCAGTATGTGCCCTGCTTCTCACCCTATGGCAGCTGGGATAGGCTCCAGCCCCCCTGAGACCCTGGAGAAGTGGAAGAGGATCTGTATGGATTGAGGGATGGGATGGATTTTTTTTTTTTTAATACTAAGATATTCATATCCTCATTTATGTAGATCCTTTGTTGCATGGTGTTCTTTAAACCATTATTTATATCCATATTTATTTGTATCTTCAGAGCCAGTAGTTTCATACATTAGGCACGTAAATGTTGTGGTTAGGGTACGCAGGGTTAGGTGAAGCTGTGTGGTTCATAACATCAGTGATATAAAACAGCATACAAATATCAGCAGCAGGTTTCGGCCATTACTTTAGGTCCATCTGTCTTTAGTTGATTTTCACTGGACTGAAACACCCAAATGAAACATGTATGGAACCTGACTTGAGCTGTAACATGCAGACCCTAACCTAGATGAGTCTCTGGTGACCTGGTGGATGCTCAGAGCTTAAGCATAAACCAGTCCACTGACTCCAAATGTTCTGGGAAACCTGAGAGTTGATTGGAGGGGCTCTTGCTCTGCCCTGTGGGAGCTCTGTCACACAGAAGGAAGGTCACTGTAGTTTCTGCATGTCTCTGGTGTTACGTGCAGCCTGACCGGCAGCAGGTTATCGGCCTCGTGTAGATATAGTATGCATTTTAACTTTGCCTGCTTCATAAGGGAGCTGCGGTTCCTTCTGCTTCAGTACGTTTACGAATAAAACAGGAACCTTTTTGCACTTTCCTGCTGCTCAGTTTGGTGCTCCTCTCTGAAGCCTCTTCCTGCCTGTTCACAGAGCATTGTGCGCGTGGTTTTCCACGACCGCCGACTGCAGTACATGGAGCACCAGCAGCTGGAGGGATGGAGGTGGAACAGGCCCGGAGACCGAATCCTGGACATAGGTGAGCTCACCATACCAACACGATCACTGATACTCACAGACGTGTGGGGGTCCTTAGTCAGTCACTTATTGTGTGTTTGACTGCACAGACACAAATATCTGAAATTAGCGTAAAGGCCTAGTGAAGGGGTGCCAAACTCCTTGGCCCATGGGCCGCTTCCGGCCCCGCCCCATACGTCCGGTCCACGAATTGATGTCAAAAATAACAATTTGGCCCTTTAAGTTACTTTTTTGACATTAAAAGAACTTAGTTATTTTAACTTAATCAATCTTCAGCTGCTGTAGGTGTGCATTTACCTTTATTTACATCACACCATCATCATCGATAAATGTCCTGACCCTACACTCGGAGTCTGAGTCTTGGCAGTCAAATTAAACATATTAAAGACCACCGTCTAAGACTTTTTAAAGTTTTAGGAGCAAAGGCACAAACATGTGGCTGTGGTTTTCCTTGTGTCCAGTGATGTGCACCAGAAGTGTGAGGGTGTGAGGTACTTAGCAGGGCTTTCAAATCATGCCGGCGGCAGGTGCATTTTCCACCTACTCCACCACTCTGCAGCGTCTACTTTTTAATTTCCCTAAATTTTTTTTTGCGGTGTCTCCATTTCCAGCGCCATGTGGACGCACGTTGCAATATTTACGTTCTTTCAATCTGAGCCATTTGATTGGTCCACGACTGTCATGTGACTTTTCATATCGTCTGCTGCCGTCATGTCTTCAGTCTCGGTCATAAGGCGCCTGCTACTTTGGCATGCCCCCCTGCAAAACAATTTGAAAGCCCTGACTTAGACCTCAGCGGGTTAACCTCTTAACAGACAACCTAACGTCAGCTTCAGGCTGCTCACCGGTGACCTGGTGGATGTTAAGAGGTCAAACAAAGTGCACGTGTTTTCATGGCCTTGAGAATCAAAGCTGAAGTGAGTGGCTGCCTCGTCACTTGCAGATATCCCTCTGTCAGTGGGGATCCTGGAGCCTCGCTCAGACCCTCTGCATCTCAACACCATCGAGTTCCTCTGGGATCCCACCAAGAACACTTCTGTTTTCATCCAGGTATGCGTTCGATTCCGGTCACACTTCGTGGGGGGGGGGGGGGGGGGGGGTCAGCGGCTTTAGCCGAATTACTTTTTTAGCTCTTCTTTTGTCCTTTCAGGTTAACTGCATCAGCACAGAGTTCACCCCCCGGAAGCACGGCGGAGAGAAAGGGGTGCCCTTTCGAATCCAGGTGGACACTTACACCACCAATGAACATGGAGAACACAGCGAGCATGTCCACTCATCCAGCTGCCAGGTCAAAGTCTTCAAGGTACAATCCTTTGTCTGCTACCACTCAGAGCATCTCTGATCTGCACGTCCGTAAATGGTTTACGCCTCACATCCTGTTTTAAAGCCTAAAGGAGCCGACCGCAAACTGAAGACGGATCGAGAAAAGATTGATAAAAAGAGCCCTCAGGACAGAGCCAAGTATCAGCTGTCCCATGAGACTACCCTGCTAAAAGAGGTGAGGCCTGAGAGGACCTTTGTTTGCCTTCAGGTTGGACTTCATTGAGCCCAGCTGTAAATTCTCTGGTTATTGGGATGTTTCTGGAATCTGATCAGAACTGAGTATTTCCCCCTCCTTTCCATTTTGCTTCCTTGCACACTAAACCAGTGTTACATTACTGTGTGTTAATATGTCACTTGTTTGTTTTCAAAGTGTTCTTCCTTTGGTGCTTTCAGTGATTGGGCCTCTGTGCCATTTGGTCTGGTTAGTCATTCACCTGGTGGACCAGAAAACCTGATCACAGCTAAACCCAAGGAGCCGTTACACTCTGTCACACTGCGACACTGACGCGTTGTATACTGAAGTACTGTGTTCAAGTACCATCCTTAACATGTACTGCTGTCCAGCTTCCAAATACTCCCCACAGTGACTGCAGACCAACTGCAAAACCAGAATGCTTCACACATTAAAAGCACAGCTGGACTATTGTGGGTCTGTGTACTTTTTGGGACGGCCCATTTACCGTAAATTCCGAACTATAAGCTGCTACTTTTTTCCCCACACTTTGAACACTGCAGCCTATACTAAGGTGTGATTAATGCATGTTTTTTTTTTTTTCATGCCCCCAAAAACATTTTGCCTCGTAACAGTAGACCAATCAAATTCATGAGTAGGTCACAGAGGTCCAATGAAATTGTGCAATAAAACAAGAGCATTTTCACAATTCAATGTATTGTAAATCTGTCATTTGTATTCACCCTCATCAATGTGGAAAACACTCTAAGAAAAGCATATGATGCAGCTTTTAAGCTAAAGGCGATTAATCTGGCGGCTGAAGAAGGAAATCAAGCTGCTGCACGTAATCTTGGCATAAATGAATCGATGGTGAGACAGTGGAGACACCAGCATGAACAACTGAGTCAATGCAAAAAGAAGACGAAAGCTTTCAGAGGTAACCATAGCAGATGGCCCGAACTTGAAAACTTTCTTGAAGACTGGGTTAATACACAGAGAGCAAGAGGCTGCGGTGTTTCCACCGTGCAGATCAGACTGAAGGCTAAAACAATCGCCACCGAAATGAAAATCAAAGATTTTAGAGGTGGGCCATCGTGGTGTTTTAGATTTATGAGACGTG
>NC_044366.1:1497500-1500000 GCF_007364275.1 Archocentrus centrarchus
TTGTACCCGATAAGCCCCGGTGATGGAGGATACGCCAGTACGATTGTCTCTTATATGTTAATATTCCTCCGTTTAGGCTCAGATCGCTTGATGACTGACGGCGCACTGACCGGAAACGCAAACTTCTCCCTGACGTGTTAAAAAGTAACGATTCTGTTTTGAAAATGTAAGAAGTAGAAAGTACAGATACTTGTGTAAAAATGTAGGGAGTAAAATTAAAAGTACTCAAAAATAAATACTCAAGTAAAGTACAGATACCTAAAAAATCTACTTAAGTACAGTAACGAAGTATTTGTACTTCGTTACTTCCCACCTCTATATATATATATATATATATGTGTATATATATATATATGTGTATATATAATGTATGTGTATATATATATATATGTGTATATATATGTGTGTATATATATGTGTGTATAAACATATATATATATATATGTGTATATACACATATATATATATATGTGTATACATATATATATATATATATATATATATATATATATGTGTGTGTATATATATATATGTGTATATTATGTGTGTGTGTGTGTATATATATTACATATATATATATATATATATATATATATATATATATATATATATATATATATAAGATAGATAAGATAAGATAGTGTTTATTTGTCACATGCACAGTTATACACAGTACAATGCACAGTGAAATGTATTTTGTACCTGCAACCATATATACACACACATATAAATAAGAAGAATAAAAATAAAAAAAAAAGTAATTCACACTATACACTATACTCTATATACTATACACTATACACACTTTTAAATTATAATATTTACATTGTGCAATAATGGTCCAGTTAGGGCTCAGAGTTGAGCAGACGGATGGCTTGTGGGTAAAAACTCTTCTTCAACCTTTCAGTCTTAGTCCTCAGGCAGCGGTAACGCCGGCCTGATGGGAGCAGGGAGAAGAGAGAGTGTCCGGGGTGGCTGGGCTGTTTTAGGATCTTCATGGCCCTCAGCCTGCACTGCTTGGTGTAAATGTCCTGCAGGTTGTGGAGGGTGGTTCTGATGGTCCGTTCAGCTGAACGAACCACCCTTTTTAGGGCCATGAAGTCCTGCTTGGTGCAGTTTCCCATCCAGGTGGTGATGCTCCCACGCATGATGCTCTCGATGGTGCAGGTGTAAAAGTTCCTGAGCACCTTGAGTGGGAGCTTGAAGTCTCTCAGCCGCCTGAGGAGGTAGAGACGCTGTCTGGCCTTCTTCACAGTGATGTTTATGTGATGAGTCCAGGACAGGTCCTGTGAGATGGTCACTCCCAGGTATTTGAAAGTGTCCACTCTTTCCACCTCAGCACCACTGATGACAAGTGGATGGTAGTCCCTCTGCTGCTTCCTGCTGAAGTCCACGATCAGTTCCTTTGTTTTGCTGACGTTGAGCAGGAGGTGGTTCTCCTGGCACCAGTTCTCCAGGCAGGAGACCTCTCTCCTGTAGGCTGTCTCCTCATTGTGGGAGATTAGTCCCACAACAGCAGTGTCGTCAGCAAACTTGATGATGACGTTGGACTCTGACGTGGCCTCGCAGTCATGGGTGTACAGTGAGTACAGCAGAGGGCTGAGCACACAGCCTTGGGGGGATCCAGTGTTGAGGGTGAGGGAGGATGAGGTGAGGTGACCCACTCGTACCACCTGTGGTCTGCTGGTCAGGAAGCTGTGAACCCACCTGCACAGGGATGGGCCCAGGCCAAGGTCCAGCAGCTTAGAGACCAGCCTGGAGGGAACTATGGTGTTGAATGCTGAGCTGTAATCTACAAACAGCACTCTCACATAGTTCCCCTTACCAGTGTCTATGTGTGAAAGGGTCTTGTGGAGGAGGAAGGATATGGCGTCATCTGTGGATCTGTCTGGCCGGTATGCAAACTGTAGTGGGTCGAGGGTGGTGGGCAGTGAGGAGGTGATGAATGTCTTGATGAGTCTCTCAAAACACTTCATCACCACAGAGGTGAGCGCTATGGGCCTGAAGTCATTGGGGCTGCTGGGGTGTGGTTTCTTTGGGACAGGGACTATGATGGACTTTTAAAGCAGGTGGGAATCACACACAGTTTCAGTGAGAGGTTGAATATCAGTGTAAACACAGGTGCCAGCTGGTCAGCGCAGGTCTTAAGGACACGTCCACTAATACCGTCTGGTCCAGCCGCTTTCCTAGTGTTTACATGTCTAACGCCCTCCTCACGTCGCGCTCCGTCACAGTGAGTGTCTCCGCCCCTCCGGCCGGGAGCGCAGGCGGGCTGTAGGCTTCCCGACTCAAAGCGCGCAAAGAAGATGTTGAGTTCATCAGCCAGAGAAGCGTCGGCACTCACCGGGTGTGTGTGTGGTGCTTTGTAGTCCGTGATGGTGCGTAGTCCCTGCCACAGTCCCCTGGGGTCAGACTGTTGTAGTTGCTGTTCCAGTCTGCGGCCGTAGCGATGTTTAGCCTCTTTCACACCGCTCTGCGGACGTTGTATGATGCAACCTTG